>NC_053490.1:32345732-32380405 GCF_905171775.1 Rana temporaria
CGAAGCTGGAAAGCTTTGTGGATCGCCGTAAGTGCTAATTTGCATACTAGAAACGGCATTTCGACTCGAAATGCCCCCAGCGGCGGATGCGGTACTGCATCCTAAGATTCGGCAGTGTAATTCAATTACACATGCCGGATCTTCTGCCTAACTTTGGAAAAAACCTTTTGAGGATCGTTTCCAAAGTTACACACAGACTGAACAGCAGTTAAGTCGGCGTATCTCTTTTGAGGATCTGGCCCATTGAGTGGTTTGCACAAAAGTTATAGGCCCGGATTCACAGACACTGGCGCATATTTAATGCCGCCGTAGTGTATCTCCTTTACGCTACGCCGACGCAGCGCAGAGAGGCATGCACTAAATTCACAAAGCACTTCCTCCCAAATCTGCGCTGGGTTTCTCAGGCGTAAGCCGACGTAGGTGTAAGTGGGCGTGAGCCATGCTAATGAGGCGTGACCCCATGCAAATGATGGGCCGAGCGCCAGACAGATACGTATCACCAACTGCGCATTCGCCGTCCCGTGGATGCATCCCAGTGCGCATGCTCACAAATACGTCGGAACAACTGCCTAAGATACGCCGGATCACTGCCTACGGCGTGAACGTAACCTACGCTTAGTCATATTCACGTCCTACGTAAACTACGTAAAATACGTCGGCTTGTGTTCCTGGTGCAGCCCTTTGCATGGATGCTGCTGAGTTACACCTCCTTTATGGGGCATAACTTTACACCGGATGTATGACTTTACGCGCACTGCGTCGGACAGACGTATGTTCGTAAATCGGCTTATCTCCCTCATTTGCATATGTGAATAGAAAATCAATGGGAGCGCCAAATACGTCCAGCGTAAATGTGCGCCCACTCTACCCCGGCGCAGACAAGTTACGTCGGTCGGATGAAGCCTATTTTCAGGCTTATCTAGTTTTGTGGGCACGGCGCACAGATACGACGGCGCATATTTGCACTTACGCGGCGTATCTCGAGATACGTCGGCGCAAGTGCTTTGTGAATCTGGGCCATAGTGTCTACAAAAAAGGGGATAGATTTATGGCATTATTATATTATTGTATTTTTTCTTACTAGTAATGGCAGTGATTGGCAATTTTTAGCAGGATTGCGGCGGACAGATCGGACACTTTTTTGGGACCAGTGACATTATTATAGTGATCAGAGCTAAAAAAAATAGCCACTCATCACTGTATAAATGACACTGGAAGGGAAGGGGTTAACACTAGGGGTGATCAATGGGTTCAGTGTTCGCTAGGTGTTTCTAACTGTGAGGGGAGGGGACTGACAGGGAGTAGAGAGAGATCGCTGTTTCTGATCACTAGGAACAGCGATCTCTCTCTACTCCCTTGACAGAACGACGATCTGTTTGTTTACATTGACAGATCCCGGTTCTGGCTCTCTGTGGAGCGATCGTGGGTGGCCAGCGAACATCATGGTGGTGGAGCGATGCGCGTGTGGCGTGACACCCGCTATAGCCTTTAAAGGCACCACCGTACCGGTACGGCGGTTCGCACAGCCGAGCCAACCTGCTGCAGTGTAACTGTGGTGGCTGGTCGGCAAGCGGTTAAATGCCACAGTCTACCCGAGTATTGTTGCTGACCATGTCCATTCCTTCATGACTACAGTGTCCCCATCTTCTGATGGCTCCTTTCAGCAGGATAATGCACCATGTCACAAATCTCCAATCATCTCATCACTGGACAATGAGGTCACTGTACTCCAATGTCCTCCACAGTCACCAGATCTCAATTTAATGGAGCACCTTTGGATTGTGGTGAAACGGGAGATTCGCATCATGAATGTGCAGCCGACAAATCTGCAGCAACTGCGTGATGCTATCATGTCATTATGGACCAATCTGAGGAATGATTCCAACACCTTGTTGAATCTATGCCATGAAGAATGAAAGCAGTTCTGAGGGCAAAAGGGGGTCCAACCTGGTACTAGGTGTACCTAATAAAGTGACCAGGAAGTGTTTTGTTGAATGTTCTCATCTCGTTTGTCACCCTGTCACATGCACCTCTGGTGAAGGCCAAAAACAGCTCCTGATCAAGTTGGTCTATAACTGGCAAGGTTTCCACTGAAGTCTGTCAATCTGAACTTATTCAGTGTGAACTGCTCCATGTACAACACTGGGGAGGTGGACAGAAGACTGCAGGCAAGGACCTTTAGGCCGATGAAATAGAGGCTGACACTGACTCCGGGAGGCAGCACAAGCTGGTATTTTCTAGGGAGATGGATAGCGAGTGACGGTATGTGAGATCAAGAAGTGGGTTAAGGAGCTTCACATGAGTGCTAGATAACCAGCTTGTGTGTGTGCTAATAAGAATCCAGCAAGAACTCCTACATGCGGGTGTTTGGTGGTAGTCATTTAACAAAGTATGGCTTTATTTGGATTTAAAAAAGAATTCCAAGTTTAATTTCACTTTAAATGATGTAAGCCGAGTTGGTCCAAACACATTGCTTCCATTACAGAATGATGCAGCCGCTAGGTGTGCTGTAATGATGCAGCCATTGGTTGTGCTCTAATATGCCCTAGTAGCAATAGGTATAATGTGTAATATTAAGTTAGTGGCGATGTGTTTCGGCTTGACTGCTTCTCGTCCATTGAAGAAAAATCTTGTCATTTTTACAAAATGAATACAAAGCCTCCTATGCAGTGCTGGGCCCAGGGCAAACATGCCAAAATGCACCCTCCCCAAGATGTATGAGCATTATGTGTCCGCAAAAATCCCCTCCCCCCCAAAAAAATTAAGCGCTAATCTGCATGCTTATCTCAAATCCTCTCATTCCACATATGCTCCCAGTACATTTCCCCTCCCCTCCCCTTCCCCATTTTTTACCTTTCTCACACAAATCCTTTACCCCTAAAATTTCCCCTCTGGGCACAAATTCCCCACTCCAAATCTCTCTTCTCAGCACAAATTCAACCCCCCCCCAAATATCTCCTCCTAGCACAAATATCCCCCAATCATCCCTACTAGCACAAATCCCCCTTCCTAAAAAAAAGTCCTCTCCTAACACAAATCCCCTCTCCCCTCACTATATCACCTTTTCTAGCACAAACTCCCAAATCCCCCATCGTAGCAACAAATCCTGTTTCCCCATCTCCCCTCTCAAACACAAATTCTCCGCAAACCACCACTCCTAGCACACCTCCCCAAATTTCCACTCCTAAAACAATTCTTAACAACCCCCCCCCCCAAAAAAAAAATTCACCGCCCAACACAAATCCCCTTCCCCAATCTAACTGTGATGCCGCCGAACTCCCCCTCCTGCTCGCCCTTGCTCCTATGATTGGCCAAAGTGAAAAACATGTCATCTACTGCCCACCTCTCCACTTCGGCCATATCCTTGTATTCATTAATAAAAAAACAAGGCTCACTTTATGTAGCTATTGCCGATATAGGGGTAGATTCAGGTACCTGTTACGGCGGCGTATCTCCAGATACGCCGCCGTAACTTCAAATCTGCGTCAGCGTTTCGTTACGCCGATTCACAAAGGCAGTTACGCTGAAAAAATAGGCTTCCTCCACCGACGTAACTTGATTGTGGCGGCGTAGAATTGTGTGCAATATCACTTTGGCCACTAGGGTCGCTTCCGTTGTTGTCGGAATAGAATATGCTAATTTCCTAGATACGCCGATTCACAAACGTACGTGCGCCCGGCGTTCGTTTTTTACGTCGTTTGCGTTAAGGCTTTTTCGGCGTAAAGGCTGCTCCTGCTATTAGGAGGCGCAACCAATGTTAAGTATGGACGTCGTTCTCGCTTCGAAATTTGAATTATTTACGTCGTTTGCGTAAGTCGTTCGCGAATAGGGCTGGACGTAATTTACGTTCACGTCGAAACCAATATGTCGTTACGCCGTACTTGGAAGCAATGCACACTGGGATACGCCGTCCGTAAAAAAAACGTCAATCACGTCAGGTCATCATACATTTACATAAAACACGCCCCCCTTCCACATTTGAATTACTCGCGCTTACGCCGGCCCCATTTACGCTACGCCGCCGCAACTTACGGAGCAAGTGCTTTGTGAATACAGCACTTTCTCCTGTATGTTACGGCGGCGTAGCGTAAATACGGTACGCTGTGCCGCCGTATCATTGCGCGCCCCAACCTGAATCCACCCCATAGTAAATTACAGAGCACACAGTGGCTGCAACGTTCTGTAATGGATATAGTGGCCCAAACAAACTATTTAAAGTGAAATTAAACATGGCATTCTACTTGAATATTCATGCAAAATTTCATCAGGGAGCAATGCACCTGGAAGATTCACCTGCATAGAATGTTCGCCGAATGTCAGATTCACTGCTTTATATAAATATGTCACTTGTGTTTTTATTTACCCAAAATGTAGGCAGCAGATTAAAATAAAGTTAATTTGGGCAAATAGATGATGTAAGAGTTATCTTTTTTTTTCTGGAGTTTTTTTTTAAGAGGAATAACAGAGGACAAAAAAAAACAAAAGGATCTACGACAATAATTCCTTGAGAGAATCTGCTTTGCTTCACTTGCACGCCGAAATATAATTCAATTGGAGTAAATGTTTTGTCACGCACACCTCCATTTCTGATCCTTTGTACATGGTATTCAGTTCCTCTAAAAATATTTTTCTAAAATAGTTGCCTTTCCCTCCAAAATAATTCACAAAGTTACATTCCTAAGCCTATAACTACGAGGGCTTTACGTCCTGATCCTAAGCACATGGTATATTGCACCGCTAAAGCCCTTCCATCTATAGAGGGCGGACAGCGTCTGCTTTTCGTGAACTGAACAAGGGCCCCCGCCAGACCGCTTTGGTCTTTAGCAACATCCGTCGCTTGCAGCAGGAACTGAGGTAAGATTTTCTGAAGCCTTCCCCGTCTTCGGCTGCCAGCGAAAACATGACAAGTTGGAGGGATCACAGCGAGGTTCTGCTGATCTCACACAGAACCCGTGGCGGCGTACTCCACGCGTGCTAAGACAAGGGAAGTCTTTTCATCGCCGAAATCTTCTAACACCAACACTGCACTTTATTTTCCTAAATAGGGTCTGACAAGAAGGGTAATCAAGCTTGTCCCGGAGTTACCAGCGCCGGGTCCTGGAGGTGAAGTAAATTAATCTTTATTGCAGCAAATACAACATTAATTCTGTCCTTAAACGTTATAAAAAAAAAAAGAAAAGAATTCTTCACGGCTATGAAAATGTCAGCATGGGTAAAGCGTTACAGAAGACGGCTGTAGACCCTGTTTGACCCCGCTGATGCAGATTAAGGTGTAATTCCAATGCAGAGTACGTTTTCGGGAATAAAGAAGGCATAATCAATTTTTCCATCCACCACATCTGAGGGCACACAAAAATGGAACAGATTACTTTTAATGGTTGCTTGTTGTACACTTTGAACAATGGACAGGCCCACCTACTAGTGTACAGAAAAAGGTAAAGCTGCGCTGTAACATGAATCAGCATAAATATCAAATATGCTATAAGTGATGCACACAAAACACCAGTATAATAAGTGAATTTTGTGAAAAAATTATGTGCAAAAGTTCATGAGAAGGATGTATCAGAAAAGTTCAAATAAGTGATAGAACGTTCTCCGAATGGGTGATTTTAAATGTCCAGATGATATTGTGAATCTGTATAGCAGATGACAGAATCCTCCACCACTTATAATCTAACTGCTTACCAGAGCAAGAAGTTAGTCAGGCATATAAACATATGAGCCACTTAAGGGATCCGGGAAATGCTGTCAGTCTCTCTCCAATCTCACCAATCCTCTACATCAGACCCAACTCTCTCCATAAGTACGACCCAGAGGAGAAAAACACTAATATAGCGTAATACCGTTGAGAATGGTTTTATTAATAAAAAAGTAGTGCACTCACATGTATGCAGATAAAAAAGTGCGTGTATCGATAATAGCCGGCCGGCTCTACTGTCCGCTCGTCCTTCCGGGTAGACAGCGTGGTACGAATCGTGGTGACGTCAGCACGTCGCTCCTCCCTACGCCGTTTCGTCACAATAATGACTTCTTCCAGGGCCACCTACTAGTGTGCTTGGCAGGCATTAAAAGAACAAGACACCTATATTCAATACACGTGAAAAATAAACCTGCTAAGAAATATTCTGAATGAAAAGTGTAAGCAGCAAACCTTGTGCAAGACATATACACAGTGAGTAAACATAAAATAGAGAAAGGTCGCGCTATTCAATCATGTATATACAAATGTAAACATTTGATGATGATTAGCACAGTCAGCAAGTGATGTGAAATTAAATCATGATGTCAATCTCCACCATCGTAGTGATCTTAAATATCAGTGCCTCCACCAACATCTGTGAAGATTTCTCACTCAGGTTCCAGGTGATGCATCTCCTCCGTCTCACAGTCTTTGTGTTTCCTCCGAACGGAGGAGATTAGACATGTGCACAACAAAAATGTTCGTATTTTTTTTGTTCCGTTTTGTCTCGTTCCGTAGATTCGTAAAGATTCGTAATTTCGTAAGACTCAAGTTTTCCTATTTGGACCCGTTCGTATTTTCGTAACAGTTTTATTTTCGTTTATACTGAATGATTCGTAATTCTGTCTAATTTATTTTCGTTAATTCGAAATTCGTAATTTTGTTAGATAATAATTTTCGTTTAATGGATTCGTAATTTTGTACTTTCGTAAATACACAGCAACACGAGGTTAATCCATATCTCTTAAGCCCCGTACACACGGTCGGACTTTTTGCCAACAAACGTCAAAATGAGCGTTTTCCAAAAAATCCGACCGTGTGTACGCTCTATCGGACAAACTTTTTCGGTTTCAAAAGTCCGGCCAACTCCCTTTAGACAAAAATCCACGGAAAAGTTTGTTTGAAGTCCGATCGTGTGTACGAGGCTTTACACTGTACAATGTGACTCAGCACAAAAGAGAGAAGCTGATTGGCTAAGATATTAAGTAATCACTCACTAACTACACTGCCCAATGGCCATTCGAAAGAACGATACAAGTACAAAAATTTACGAACAGACAAAGAAACGGATTTACAAAACACACAAATGAAAATACGAACATACGAATGAAAAAACGAACAGACAAAGGATTTAAAATACGGAATGCAAATCGTTTGTTATAGATGTTATTTTCGTTCTTTTGCTTTTTCAGTGTTTCGTATTTTAGTAAGATTGTCCAATCATACGTTCGTATTTTCGCTTGTTCGTTATTTTGCTTATTCGTAATTCCGTAATTTTCGTATTTTGGTTCTTTCAGCTTTTCAGATGTTCGAATTGATACGAATGTACGAAAACGAACAAATTCGCACGAAGCGCTCACCCCCGAAGGAGCCGCTGGATAATTTGGGGATCGGCGTATTAAGTTACCAAGTTCTCTTGTCTAGGGGTACAACTTGTGAGTGTGGACAGGGAGCAAATGTTCAGACAACTGTGTGAGTTTCCAATGCTTCAAGGCCAACATCAATATGGCACACAATAGGAACAAAAAAGGGTTGATGAGCAGAGAGAAGAACTGCAGTATCAGGCCTTGGATATCAAGAACATGGAGAGCAAGCCTGCTCTTTCAGCATAGACAGTTCAAACGTCGCCACTCCCGCCAGAGTAGGTAAAGTGCCCCTGGACAGGTGATTAACTTGAGCCTGGCAGCCAGAAGGTCACTTGCAAATGAAGTCACTGGGAGGAAAACAGGGCCTCTGCACAGGCCTGGTATATATTCAAATATGGTTAAATGGTAGAACTAGCGAATCCTCCCAGTAAGTCTAATTCAGGGTCACCAATAGACAGCTGAAATGTACCTGTCATGTGGTGTGGTGAACAGATACCCGATGGCACGTCCAGACCTCGCAGACAACCTCTGTATCTAGGTACTCCCGAGCAGACCCCCCATCATACAGCTCCCAGCTTAGGATCTGGGACCCAGCGAGCCGCTGGGGTCCCTCTCAGCATCAAGGTGAGATTTCGGTAGGTGCGTAGCTTCGGCCAGGCAGGCCTCGATGGCGGGGCCCATGGATGCGCGCACCCCGCGTAGAACAGAACTACTCATGGCGGTCGCCACAGATATACCCCCCGCCAGCATGCCCGAAGAGAGAAAACCCCTCTGATTGGCTGCTGAGGAAACATAGGTCCGTCAGAGCCCCTCTAGCGCCAACTGTCGCCCAGGGGTGATAACACACCCCTGGCACGCAGACTGACCCACGAGGCAGTACCAAACCGGCAACAGCACAAACTAAACAATTTGTGAGTGGGAGCAACTTAAATCTCCCACTCCCCACCAACTTCAGCGCAACGCCCCACTAACTAAAAAGGGGGGCGCTACATAAGGAACACTGATCTGCCTCCTCCCAGACAGTCCACCCCCCCAAAACAGTAAGAAAACACTCCCAGGGAATGCACTTAACCCCTTGATTCTCCCTGGTGTTAACCCCTTCCCTGCCAGTGTCATTAGTACAGTAACAGTGCATATTTTTAGCACTGATCACGGTAATAATGTCACTGATCCCCATACAAGTGTCAGGTGTCCCATTTGTTTGCCGCAATTTTGCAGTCCTGCTAAAAATTGCTGATCGCCATTACTAAAGTAAAAAATAAATACAATATTCCATAATATTGGGTATTTTTTTTTCCCCCAAAAATATGTTGCAGAATACACATTGACCTAAATTGATGAAGAAATTTGATATTTTTTATTGGATATGTATTATAGCAGAAAGTAAAACATTTTTTTTTTTTTATTCAAAATTTGCTGCCATTTTTGTTTATAGCGCATCCAATTTACATATATATGAACCCAGCCTTAGGCAAGTATAAAGTTGGCATCATAACATAATTTTTGTTAAACTGCAGAATGGGTGGGGTAGGAGGGATAGTTTGACCCCCCCCCCACAATGATTTCATAAACAGTACATACTTTACTTAGATTGTGTTTTTTAAATGAACCCATCCAACTGTACTCCTGGCTGGTTCTGTTAAATGGACGCTGGGCAAGAAGAAGCCAGAGAGGCAAGTGCAGGAGGGGTGGCCAGAGGTCTGTGCGCAGCTGATGTACAATGACAACAGTGAGACTACAGAGATGCAGTTTAATCCAGGAGAAGGCACTTTAGCTGTGGTGACACATCCAATGAAACACCACGAGACTCATTCCCAGAATCAAAAGGCATCTATGGATCTATAGTTTCTCTACAGCTGGAGCACCAAGTATTCCTACCAGGCCGGGACTGGCCATAGGGCACCTGCTCTGTGGGCCGGGGCCGCATGTCTAGGCAGGAGCAGCCTGTTGGTGATTGGAACATATGAGAAGAGCTGGGCCGCCTCTTGCTGTGTGGCCATACCTGTGTCTCCTCTTTGGCAACTTTCACACTGAGGCACTTTATAGGCGCTATAACGCTAAAAAGAGCACCTGTAAAGCACCTTGAAAGAGCCTCTCCTCACACTCCGGTGTGTTGGCAGGACGATTAAAAAAAAGTCCTGCAAGCCGCATCTTTGCAGCTCTGTAGGAGCAGTGTATACTTTTAGCGGCGCTTTACCGTTGATGCGCCGACCACCTGAGTGTGAAAGCAGCCTTACGGTGTAGTGTGAAGATCGTATCCTTTACAGAAACAGTGCATGTGCCAGATTCAGGCAAAATAGATTCATGAACTCAGTTAACGCCTTACATGCCAATGGTCAGCGGGGACAGAGGCACAACACAAGCTTGGGCACCTTGACAGCTGAGCAGGGACACGGTCACGAGTCATCATTATTAACAGTGGAGATACATGGGGAATATAGGATTTCACAGCAGCTGTAGCATGAAGACCAATAGAGGGATCGGTATTTGGGTGGTGAATGTCTGAGTAGGGGGCAGTGGTTGGGGGAGTGGGGAGTCCATCGGTGGTGCGAGGGGGCGGTAGCTAGGGATCTGCAAGTGAGAATCTTTGGGGGGGGCAGCGGTTGGTGGGGTTTGCGTTGCAGCGTGGTGGACAGTCTCCGTGGGCGTTCTATCAACAGCTACCCCCACTTTCCATCCAATTGTAGAGGAATTGGCTGCTCGATCTGGAATGCCTGTGTCTGTTTTTTGTCTCAGTTTGAGCTCGATGCCTACCCCTTGTTTAATCAGATAAACTTGTCAATAATATATTTGCCTTTGCTCTCTGTAAATGCTGTTTTTTTCCAGTAGAAACTTACTGTATTTATTGGCATATAACACTCACTTTTTCACCCTGAAAATAGAGGGTAAACTGTGCCTGCGTGTTATACGCAGGGGGCTGTGTAATCTGTTTTTCCTGAAACTTCCCTCTTAACTGCTTGCCGACCTGCCGCCATCATTCTACGGCGGCAGGTCGGCTCTCTCGCAGGCTACCAGGGGAGCGCGCACGCCCCCGACTCCCGTGCCCAGCGGGCGCGATTGCTCGTTACAGAGCGGGGACCGGGAGCTGTGTATGTAAACACACACAGCTCCCGGTCCTGTCAGGGGGGGAAATGCTGATCTTCTGTTCATACAATGTATGAACAAAGGATCAGTGATTTCCCCTAGTGAGGCCACCCCCCTCCCCCACAGTAAGAACACACCCAGGGCCATACTTAACCCCTTCACTGCGAGTGGCATTTTTATAGTAATCCAATGGATTTTTATAGCACTGATCGCTATAAAAAGGTCCCAAAAATGTGTCAAAAGTGTCCGCGATAATGTCGCAGTACCGAAAAAAAAACGCTGATCGTCGCCATTACTAGCAAAAAATATTAATAAAAATATTAATAAAAAATGCCATAAAAATACCCCCTATTTTGTAAACGCTATAACTTTTGCGCAAACCAATCAATAAACGCTTTTTGCGATATTTTTTTACGAAAAATATGTAGAAGAATACGTATCGGCCTAAACTAAGGAAAAAAATAGTTTTTTTATATATTTTTGGGGCATATTTATTACAGCAAAAAGTAAAAAAATATTCATTTTTTTCAAAATCGTCGCTCTATTTTTGTTTATAGCGTAAAAACTAAAAACCGCAGAGGTGATCAAATACCACCAAAAGAAAGCTATTTGTGGAAAAAAAAGGACGCCAATTTTGTTTGGGAGCCACGTCGCACGACCGCGCAATTGTCAGTTAAAGCGACGCAGTGCCGAATCGCAAAAAGTACTCTGGCCTTTGACCAGCAATATGGTCCGGGGGTTAAGTGGTTAAAGTTAGGGTGCGTGTTATACGTCGATAAATACGGTAATAAAAAAAAAACATGGAATTTGACCGGGAGCTTTGAAGCAACTACCCTTTCAAATTACTAAATCTAGGTTTTCTAATTTATCTATCCCAATCTAATCATCTGCTTGATATAGCATCTCAAATTATAGAAAGTTTCTTGGTTCACAAATTTACAAGTGCTTGACATTACAGACAATAGACATTTGTGTATTTCGAACTTCTAGCACAATAAAAGAGTTGAAAGATAAAACAAGACTTTATGCTGCTAAGCGGAGTTACCTTGCAGATTTCTTTACAACGAATCAAGCCTGGCCAGGTACGGCCTTTGGAAAAGGTTAGTAGTTGGGCTGACCCAGAAAATACCTCTGAAAACCAGAGTACGGCACATTTTTATTGAAGAGATTTGTTTTTTTCAAAAAGTAAATATAAAGTCAGACAAAAAGGGAATAACTGGCTGTTTTATAGAAGCTTGAATAGTCTGAAAGAGAGCAATTAAGACCTGAGAATATTTTGAAGCTTGGAAAAGTGTCGATGTCCCCTTGGCAGCTTTGACCCTGAGATTGGAAGAAGAAGAAGAAAAAAAAAAAAAAAAAAAAAAGTACATTTACAAAACATGTTTTTTTTCCCCCCCATTAACTCCTTTTCTTGGAGATCATTAGGGGACACAGAGCAGAAGTTGTGAGACGCTGGGTTATGCTGCTGCCTACAGGATATAGGGCAGTGACAAACATCTGTAAAACAGCCAGGTATATTTCGCCAACTCCCCTCATGCTCCAGATTTATGGAAAAGCAGATTAATCGATCAATATCTCATAATGAACTCCATTAGCGCTTTGAGAGGAAAGGGAGGAGCCCCAACCCCGATGCTTCAAGATAACATTTCTTGTGTAGCGCAAAAAAGGATTCTTTACAGGTTAAGGTCGCCAACGGGGATGGAAAGATTGTGATTAAGAGTAGACAGAGGACTATCCCTCACGGGTTCAAAGGGCAGTTTTTGGAGGACCAACAAAACCAGACTGAGATTCCATGGTGTCACTGGGGGACTAATGTAAGCAGCACCCGGTACAAAGACTTTCACTTAGGCTAGCCATACATTATACACCATAATAGCTTTCAAAGGCGTGCTGCATCCAATAATACTAACAGAAAAATAAATCCCTCACAAGAACTTGTGTGGATAAAGGTGGATTTTGAAGGCTCAACATTTATACATATACAGTATATAAAAATAATATTTTATTTCACAAATGTTAACTAGTAAGAAGGGCTTCACAATGAGCCAAAACAAGGGGTACGCCCCTATAAACCTTCAAAGACATCACAAGACAAGTGTAACCGTGAGTGGCCAATAGTCTGTCACTTGTACGTGTCTTTCAGATACTCTTGTCCAGTTCTAGATGGTGAACGTGTTTCGCTTAGCTTGTAGCTTCTTCAGCTACAAGCTATGCAAAACGTGTTGACCATCTGGAACTGGACAAAAGTATCTGAAAGACATGTACAAATTGCAAGGCCTGGTATATACACTTGTTTTTGCCTGATTTGTTTGCGCATTGTGCCCTAACCCAAGACATAGTAGCAGGCAACTTTCTGAGCATTTTTTTTTTTTGCATGAAATAAACATGTTTGTTTGGAGTACAGGTAACAATGAATGGCATGCCAAGTGTTATTTAATTTTTATTTTTTACCACAAGGTAATACACTCTGTACGAGTGACTGGCTCCTCTTAGTAGGGACAAGTCTTGTTAGTCACAAAGTAATAGACTGAATGGCTGACAGGATCCCAGACAGGGCAGTATAAACATACTAGACAGTCTTTGGCCCTCTGATGGACATATTTCTGAGGGAGTCTTCAGGGACAGACTTCCACCAGATGGCTCTATCACAGCTTTGGACCTATAATGGGATTTGTGCTAATCAATGCAGTGCACAAAGTGTTGAGAGTGCCACAGCAAGCCCCGTGCAGATCACATTACAAGCCAGCTCCAGGTCTTCCCCACAGTAGGGTAAGGGCATAGCCTCCGTGGCCATGCCTAGGATCAGCTGATTGAGAAAGCCGCAATGTGAACTTTTCTTTAGCTGTGGAGCAACTTAACTTGAAACTTGATGGAAGAAAAAAAAGAATCCTACTAAAATATCCAAAAAGTAAAGAATGGTGTTTTCTCCTTCTAAGGAGAGAAGACATCAATTATCTTAGGGCACTAGCAAAAACTGGAGCATGATGTGGGTGTTGGGTGATGTAGGGTTTTTACTTGTGTCAAACCTCCTGTAGGCAGCAGCATATTCCAGAATCTCAGAATTCTAACCTGTGTCCTTAAGGCCCCATTCACATCTGGCATTTTATGATCTCAGGCAGAATCGCTCCAAGCGTGTTTGGGTGCCATTCACTTTCAATGGCATCTACGTGAAGTGTGCTTTTGCCACCACTGTTGCGTGGAAAACCGCAATGCGTGAAGTTTATTGCCTGAAAAGGAACAGGAGTTTCTTTTGAGCGACAAGCTTTGCGTGTTGCAGTTTGACTTGATTTATCATTGGGTCACTGGCTTTGACAGCAGCAGGAGACAATGCCACCGGCTGTGTTGTCTCAGCCAATCAGTAGGGAGAGTCCCGAACAGCCGAGTCTTTCGTGCAATATCGCTAGATCAAGATGGGGTTCAGGTAAGTATGGGGGGCTGCTGCACACAGGTGTTTATCTTAATACATAGAATGCACTAAGATAAAAGAAAACCAAAACTTCTGCCTTAAGACCCACTTAAAAAGTTCATTAAACAGTATTCACTCATTTATTATATTACCAATAGTATTTGATATTATCAATATTTTGTATTTAATGCCGAAACCTAGGCACAAAAAAATAAAAAATTAACCACTTGCCAACCGCTGCCTATATATATATATATATATATATACACACATATATATATATATATACACATACTATTATATACACAATGTCCACCGGTGTCCCGCTATCGTGTCACAGAGCTGCAGAACAGGGAAATGCGTGTGTAAACAAGGCATTTCACTGTTCTGCCTAGTAACAGGACACCGATCCTGTGATCGGGAGCAGTGATCACTGTCATGTCATTCGTCGCCACGCCCCCACACAGTTGGAATCACTCCTAGGAGACAGTTAACCCCTTCCCTGTCAGTGTCATTTACACAGTAATCATTGCATTTTTATAGCACTGATCGCTGTATAAATGACAATGGTCCCAAAATAGCATCAAAAGTGTCTGTGCCTGCCCTAATGTTGTATGTCATGATTAAAAAAAAAAAAAAAAAACTAAAATATACCCACGAACATCTGCATGGAGGAAAACCATCGTGCCTTCAGGAAAAAAACTTAAGACCCACCTCTTCTGAAGGATTAGGACGTCACTGGATGCAAAGCGCTTTGAGGCGATTTAGTTCACATTTGTAGCGATAAACAAGTTATTCACTCTTTTATAAAACTATCCCCTATTTTGTAGACGCTATAACTTTTGCGCAATGCAATCAATATACGCTTATTGTGATTTTTTTTTATACCAAAAATATGTAGAAGAATACATATCGGCCTAGAATGAGGGGGAAAAAAATGATATTTTTGGGGGATATTTATTATAGCAAAAAGTAAAAAACATTGCTTTTTTTTTTTTAATTGTCACTCTCCTTTTGTTTAGCAAAAAAACGCAGAGATGATCAAATACCACCCAAAAAAAGGTCTATTTGTGGGGAAAAATAGAACGTCATTTTTGTTTGGGTACAACGTCGCAGGACCTCGCAATTCTCAGTTAAAGCGACACAGTGCCGAATCACAAAAAGTGCTCTGGTCAGGAAGGGGGGTAAATTCTTCCGGGGCTGAAGTGATAAAGGTACACTTTAAAGCCACAAAAAATTTAATCTACTTTGCACCAAATCCCCTTTTCAAAATCAGAGAATACCTTCTGAAATGAAGGGTGACATCATCACTGGGCTACACAGCCTGTATGGCATGTAACGCTATGGACAGGACCCAAGACCAGTCACCCTGCATAAGCACAGCGAGTAGCAATGACCAGTCTGCAATATAGGAAGTTCCTGCACAGATGCAAAATATAGAAGTTTTATGCCCGACTACTACACAGATCTGGGAGAAACACACAAAGGACACCAAGAATCAAGCAACACAGGAAGCTCTTGTATTCGTTTAGCCCAGATTTCAGCTTTAACATGATAACTGGTGGGCTAATGAAGAAAAAGCACGAGAGGTCTATAGAATGCATGAAACAGAAGGAGAACCATGCAAGGTCATTAGGTACTGCTTCCTCTCCAGCAAGGAGAACAGTGAGCAGCAAAGCAATGACATCACCAAATCTCAGAAGTAGGATTGGTCAACCAGGACTCCTCCAGGAGGTTACTAGTAGTTCCTTGGGCAATGAGCAAATCCTGCCTCTCAAATAAGTTCCCACTGACACCATTGACCTTTTTAGCCATCTGTAAGTGGGTAATTCTTCCCAAAGACCACAAGTATAGGGACAAAATAATCTGATCTTCGTTTAATGCCATTTAGGGATTGCCTCAATTTAAAGTCATATTTCAGCCATATTTCTCACTTGTTTGCCACAAGTATAAGGAGCATTCTTTCTATGGACCATCACACGAACGCATCATGAGTTGCAGATATAGTAACTTTTAGCAACGTTCTGCCCGTGTACAGAACGATCAGTGAGTGACGGTGGACATTTGGTCTACGGGACCTGCTGTGTAGCATCACAGCAAGAGTGAGCCTCCGGCGGCGCATATATATACATATATATATATATACACATATATATATATACACACACACACACACACACAAACAAACACACACACGATCCTGCGCAGTGCGGCCACCCTAGAGCAGTAAATGTGCTATAGGGAGGTTGACAACTGGTTAATATTTCTAGATGTTTCACATTAAAACACCAAAACGACTTTTTTGATATTATGTTCACTTTAAAGTGGAGTTTCCATCCCCAATTTTTTTTTCATTATTGTGCTCATTAGACCTAAAAAAAAACTTTTTTTACTCATCTGAAAATGCCTGTTGCTATGCAGTCCCACAAAATCTGCCTTTGGAATCACCTAGGATCCCGACATCTCCCTCTAATGCTCCTGGGAAATGTGTGTCATCATTTCCCAGGATGCAGTGCGCTGTCCAATTATCACTCCCCATCCAAGACTTCCAGGAAGTAAGTGCTTGTGGGCTTCACAATGCCCACACGCAAAACGAAAACGGTGTGGATATAGTTTTATAAACTATCTTTTTTGAATAACTATGCGGAGCGGCGGCGGATTGTAAAATAGTAAGTGACTGGATTTATATTATAAAAACGCAGGATGAAAGGACATACATTTAAAAAAATGATAATTGCGGTTGGAACTCCGCTTTAAGTTTTCTCAATCAAAAATTGACTGCTGGAAAGCTATTTTTTTTGACAACTTCACCAAATTTCTACATTCCAACCAAGGCATGCATATAAAAAAAATAGTATTTGAAAAGTGAAATTCTCATAAATACAAGCATGTATTTTACCTTATTTTATATACACCAGAATTTACAGCTGGAATAGCAATCTTTTTTTTTAACCAATACAAACTGTACAGCAGCTTCGAGTTAAAGTCCTGTAAACAAATAGGTTACTGGAAGTCTGAATACAGAATCTTTACTGTATATTCATAGGAAAATAAACCCTACTTACAGAGTATACTGTCCTTCAACATAAATAAGTTTGCCATATACATACTAATACTGTGCATCAAAATGCTGAAATGAAAACAAAAACAATAAAAAAAAAAATAGGTAATTCAAAGCACATAATTTCAAATACTGACTTTCAGATTGAGGAAGCTCCATCTTCTTCAAAATTACAAAGTTCATTAAGATGGTAAATTTTAATGAAAAAAAAATAAAATAAAAATCATTCTGGTACTACATGGCATATGAATTGCTAGCTACATGCTAAATATGAGACAGAAATATCTGCAACCATGCAGATTGTAATCTATAGACCTTAGTATGGAGGAACAGATTTTTATGATAACAGATTATAAAAGTTTAAAAAAAAAAAAGTGATCATTGAATTAAGGTGCATCTAAACCCAAAACTATAATATATGGCAGACTACCAGTCCTTCAATGTGGTGCTGCATATGTTTTCTTTATTTTCCACTGTTTTATGTGATGGTCCTGCCAGTAACACTAACTTACTAAAACCAAAGACCACAAAATATGGTGCATGGTAGCCAATCAGCTTCTTAAAGCGGGGGTTCACCCAAAAAATTTTTTTTAACACTACATCTAGCATACTAAGGACATTTACTTTCGGCAGGTAATTTTTTTTTTCTCCGTGCATATTCCTTTATATTCTGATTTTCTCTGTACATACCTTTATATTCTGATTTTCTCCAGGGCTTCCGGGTTCCGATGACTGCGGGACTGGGCGTTCCTATCCTTCGGTTAGATGATTGACGGCTTGTGAAACAGGTCCCCTGTCGCACAACGCGCGTCACCAGATTTCCGGAAATAGCCGAGCTGCGAGTCGGCACTATACGGTGCCTGCGCAGTCAGCTCTACACAGCGGGCGCAGGCGCCGTATAGTGCCAACTCGCAGCTCGGCTATTTCCGGAAATCTGGTGACGCGCGGTCTAGGGGACCTGTTTCACAAGCCGTCAATCATCTAACCGAAGGATAGGAACACCCAGTCCCACAGTCATCGGAACCCCGAGGCAGGGATAGGAACGCCCAGTCCCGCAGTCATTAGATTGCGGAAGCCCTGGACAAAATCAGAATATAAAAGGTATGTACGGGGGAAAAAAAAAAAAAAAAATGACCTGCCGAAAGTAAATGTCCTTAGTATGCTGGCTCTAATGTTAGAAATTCGTTTTTAGGGTGAACCCCCGCTTTAAGGCTCATACACACTGTAAGAAACATTTTCCTTTTTCGTCCAAAGAATTTTCGTACGATTTTCGTATAGTGTGTACAGAAACTTTTGGACAACCGATTCCGAATTTCCGTACGAAAATTCCCAAAGGGACAAACTCCAAAATATTTCTCGTACAGGAACAGAACAAAAACATTTCGTTAAAGTGTACTATTTTACAAGAAAAATCAGAAAAGACTGCCCCTGATCAGAAACAATAAACAACAACAAAAAAAGCCTTTGTCGTATGAGAATTTTCATACAAATTTTCGTTCATCGGTTGCGATTTGCTGTGAAACGAGGAAAATCAAAAGAGCCTTCGCCCAATTTTCTTATAGTGTGTACCCCACTTTACTTGGAACCCAATTGAATTCTATGCAGAGCTGCCCCAGATTTTGCACTCTCCAGTTTTAGTAATTCAACCCTGTTTTAGTGAGTAGTATTAGATACAGGAGTTGGACAAAAATATGGAAAGACTACATGATTGGCGGGTGTGAAAATGACGACATGTTTCATGTTGAAAACAGAAGTGATGTAAACATTCTTTTGCTTTTGCTGTTCTCTTCAAGCAGTTGGGATCAAGCCTGCACATACATCTGTTCTTTGACATCGAACAAAGATAATGAATACTGTTCGCAACATTTATTATCTTACATGTCTTATCACATTTTTCTCCATAGAAAAAAAATGGATTCCAATTTAAAAAATATTTAAAAAGTGAACATGTAAGCCAAATTGTTATTCTTAGGTTTTGTATGGGAGTAAAAAAAATGGTTAAAACCCCAGTTTATTTGTTGTCGTCTGGTTCCTGTTGGGGAGATTTCCCTAAACATCCTGTCTGAAGCCTCGTACACACGTTCGGTTTACTTGGCAAGAACCAGCAAGAAAACTGCTGGCAGAGCTTTCTTGCCAAGTATACCGAGCGTGTGTACGAGGCTTTCAGGTTTCTCGTCAAGAAAACTGCTTAAAATCTCGACGAGAAAAATAGAGAACCTGTTCTCTATTTTCTCGATAGTGTTTTCCTGCCGAGAAACCCGAGAGTGTGTATACTTACCTGTTGCCGTGGAAACCCACGCATGCTCGAAATGATTTTAACGCATGTGCGGTAGCTTCCTAGGCATAGGTAGGGTGCAGGAAGATGGCGGCGACGCCAACGAATGTGACGAGCGCATGCTCGTCGTACACGATGACGTCACCGCGTTCTTGCCTTTCACGACGAGATTCTGGCCCGTGTGTACGAGGCTTCAGAGATACAATATGAAGTGAACAAGTGTCCGTGGAAGATTTATCCTCTTATTTTGTTCTGGATGACAACTGTAGCTTTTTTTTAATTTTCCACCACGCTGGCTCTGACATGTCCTCAGCACAAATACAGAGGTTGAATCTACCCAGCAGGGACCAGAAACCAATAAAAACTAAATTTTTGTTTCTAATCCTTCCCTACTTCATCCAAAACTTGCAAAAAAAAGTTTGGTCTCTTCACTTTAGTAATGTGGACATGGTCAGCCATGTGATTGATTACATACGGACTGATGACCAGTCAAAGTTGATTACTATTGCTATAAATGTTCTGCCCAAATGTTGATTGGATGTACAGGCATGACCTGAGCCCATATGGATTTCCTTGAGGTGGTCCTCTGAGCATTGCATCCTTATGAAATGGAGGTTAGAAGGGGCACAGGAAGGAGACACCTCACAGAGCTAGATTAAAGGGTCACTAAAGGACTTTTTTTTTTTTGCTGAAATTACCATTTACAGGGTATAGAGACATAAAAGTTAACTGATTCATTTTAAAAATGATTACAAATAGATAAAAATCAATCATATAATGTGCCTGCAGTTTAGTTTCACTTTTAAACTGGTTTCATGTTCCTGTGAACTAGAAAGACACACAGAACAAACAAATCCAGGGCAGTGTTTTGTTTTTAAAATGAATCCGATTGGTTCTGTTAAGTTTTAGACACACAGTAATGACAGCTTAGACCATCGTGAAAAGCTCCCAGTATGATGGTTAGAAGGAAACAGACAACCAGGAAGTGTGGAGATCAGAGCAGTTTTACAGCAACATCAAAGCAAAAATGAGCAATGAGGACATGAAACCAGTAAGGTAAAGGAAGCTATTTAGCTAAAAAAAAAAATTCCTTTAGAGATCCTTTAAGTTAAAAGAGAAGTCTGTTTTTTTGGATATTCATACTTGCCTCGGTGGATGCAGCATCAGACTGATGCTGCATCTGTCCCCCCGGCGTCTCTGCACTGAGAACCGAGCCACTTAACACTGCCGATGGCTTGGTTCTCACTCCTCCCATAGCAGAGCAATGCTGACTGCCAATCAGCATCGCTTCTGCTCTACTTCTTAGCGCTCATTGGAGCACTGAGCAGTGGAGGGGTGGGAAGCGGCCGTCTCAGCGGCTCGCCAAGACTGCCATCAATCAGGGCAGCTAGCGGAACCAGACTTGGAAGTCGGGATGACGCACCGACCTGACTGATGGCAGCGACGTCAGCGGAGAGTGGACTTCAGACCGCTCTCCGCTGAAAACGGGTCACGAAACAAATTGCACTTTTGTGCTGGACTTCTCCTTTAAGGCGGACCAACAGCTATTGCTTACTATTTTCCCACTTAGCTCAACGAATCTGTCTTTCCAAGGAGAAGTGTGTCTCCTGGTTTTATGTAAGAGACGTCACATTAACAGCCAACGTGAAATGAGTTACCAAAATAGGAAGTTTTGCCCACAGTAACTAAAGCAGGTTTTGGGCATTTTACTCAAGCGAACACACAATGGAAACCAGTGAACCATCTAATCTTAACTGCAATAATAAAAAAAATATGTTTTGTCTTTGCTTCAGGTGTTATTCATCCAACCTATTGCTTGTTCATAAATATGCACTAGCTGTGAGATTCAACAAAGTTAGGGCTATTTGGCATCAGAGGAAAGGAGAATATTTCTATAGATCTTTCATGCACAAAATGCACCTTTCAGCTGTTGGTATTTGTCAAATGTCTATTTCTCATAAAATGTAAAACAAGAAGTAAAATTTGGTCTGGCTACCTAGCTTGCACCCTGGTCAATCGGTTGTTTGCATTATCAGAAAAAGCAGGGTGGAGACTAAGTCAGCTGCTTGGCCTACTTCAGTCCAGCACAGCTCCAGTCTGTGAGGTTAATTCCAATCAATGATATCTGAGGTTGAAGTTATGTTGAGCTCTCCGTTGACCTTGGAACTTTTCTCCAAAATTGCTACCTGATGCAAGTGCAAAAATGACAGCTGGAAAGTGAAAAGAGTCTGTTTTTTTTTTTTTAATACAGGTAACCGGCAATTACTCCAGGTTGTATAATGACCATTAAAGAGAACCAATGTATCCGAGATCCTGTATGAAGAGTAGTGTAGCATGTGAAATTGGAATTACAGCACCCTATAATTAGAGCAGGCGTGAGGAATCATTTTATAGTTGACCTGCATTCCCATAAAAACATAAATCAGTCACCATACTTGTACAGTAGACACCGGGTGGTGATGCATGGATAGTCACATACCTTAAACCATACCAGACGTTCAAAACATGGCTATTGTTAGTGGTTACCCAAATTTCAACTGGCCTGTGTGACCATGACATTGCTGTAACTAAAGGCAAATATGCCATTTACTTTGCAAGGGAATTTTCCCTTAGCCTAGTGAATGAAGTGAAGCTCTGTTAACTTCCTTGATACACGTGCAAGCAAAAACAGTTTTGTTTTATTTTCCTTGCACACAATTGGGTATACCTTGTAAAGTGAATTTTCACTTGCAAAATGAACAGGCTATTGTCCTTTGGAAAATCAGCCACCATCCAATCATGTGCAAGCAAAAAAAATACAAATTTGTTTCATTTTTCTTGTACATAATGGGGTATTACCTTGCAAAGTGAATTTTTACCATATTCACCAAGCTAAGAGTAAATTCCCTTGCAAAGCGAACAGGCTATTTGTACTCTGGTGAATCAGTACCCATAAGTTCGTGCTTGTACCAATCGGAGCCTCCCAAATGGTCAGAAAGACCTACCATCGTACTTATGTAGTAATGTGAGGTGTGGGTGAATCCTTGACCACTGTGGCTAGGTTAAACTTGTATTGGGAGCACCCTGGCTTTTGTCGCTTTAAAAGGAGATATACATTTTATGTTAGAGCTGAACGATTCTGGTTAAAATGAGAATCACGATTCTTTTGCTTAGACTAAAGATCACGATTCTCAAAAACTGAATGCCAGAAACCCCCCCCCCAAATAATAAAATAAACCTGTGATTTATCTGAAAATATGAATATATAAAAAACGACCAGTGATATGGCTATAATGTTAAAGACCATATAACTTCTATGAAAAGAGCAGAATCAAACTTTGATTCTGCTTTTTTCATAGGAGTTATATGGTCTTTAACATTATAGACATATCACTGGTCTCTTTTTATACATCAGAAGCAGTACCGCCAGCAACCATTGGGTGGCGCATGGATACACACAGTTGTACAGAACTGTGAGAAAGATTAATACATCAGAAGCAGTACCGCCGGCAACCGCTGGGTGGCGCATGGATACACACTACAGTTGTACAAAACAGAGAAGCCCAGGCATCCATCCAGAGGCGCAGGCTGCTGACGTCAGTTCCGATATCGGCGCCATTAGCCTTCCACGCTGGTTACGTGGAACCGGCGGTGACACAGAAGAATCGCGGGTCACCCCGCGGGGAGAATCGAGATTGCGATTCTCTCCGCGATTAATCGTGCAGCTCTATTTTATGTCTGATGAAAAAAAAATCTTCTCTGTGTTTTCCATTTAAATAGCCTACAATTGCAAGGAAATGCATTGATCCTGCCAAAAATCCAGTGTGCTTCCAACTTCCTGTATGGACTGACAACATCGTGCCTATTTTGTTCCGACATCCTAAGAAGAGTTGTCAGGCCTTCCTGCTGGAATACAGAGCTCTGCCTATCCCCAACTTCTCTCTGTTCCACTCTCTACCTGCAGAGATGGCTTTCTTTTCTAGAAAAACAATGCTGCCTGCCTGCACATTGTGTATAGAGAGAGTTCTTGGGAAATGTAGGTTATGGGGGCATTCCTGTGTCAACAACTGAGCTCCCAGAAATTGCCAGTGAATTTTACAAGCTCTGTGACATCACAGGAAGTAAAAATCTGTTTCTCTCAACAATAAAAGAAGAAAAGAAGGAGATTTGAGGGGTACATTTGGGTAATGTCTTGATAAATCCTTTAAGAGAGGTATGTGAAATTCCATGCAGGCCCCTCTAGGCACCTGCTGCAAATGTATTGCAAGAGGTGAGAATGTTTAGACTGAACTCAGGTTCACATGACACCATTAAAAAAAAGAAAAAACAACACACATATTACAACAAATATGAAGAAACAAAACTGCAACAGTGAAACCTAAACAGATATTAACTGAAGAACTTCCTTATGAGTAGAAGTGGTTTGCGGTCTTATATTTAATTGATATGGATGTGCAAAATATCAACCTTCTGTTGGAAGAACGAGCCACCAAAGTTGGGTTTGCTATTTGTCAGAACTTTTTCTTGGTCTACGGAAACTAGACATGCTTTCATTCAGTGCGTAAATTCTACGGGAGAATTCTTCAAACTCTCCCAACACTTGCTCATCACACTCTACAGCCACAGCGTGGTCTACGGGAATGCTATCAAATTCCTCCAGTTGATCTGCCGAGGTGAAATCCGCCGCTTCAGTTCCAAGAATCTCCTCAGCCTGTTCCACTGCACAGTGGAAATCAGCACTCTGTGATGGATTGATGTTACAGGGTAGGACTTCACACACAAACTCCATACTTTCATTCTGTAACAAAGTCCCATTGATGGCGCAAGAAGAGTCAGAGAACTGCTCGTCGTGACTGCGATCGTGGCTCTCAGTTGTTGCTCTACTGTCTCCGTTGAGGCTTTCACAAAAATCTTGGCGACTGCTTCCTTTAGACAGATCAATGCTCGTATCCAGGGAGGAAGAGGCGAAATGTCCTTTCTCTGCCGGAACCAAAATCGCAATGGGCTCAGCCACCGCAGCCTTGTAACTTGGAGGAGGTGTTCTGTACTGAGTTTTTTCATTCTCAGAGCTTGCTCGTTTCCGCTGTCCTTTTTCTGGTGTCGGGGTTCGGCTTGAAAAGCCAACATCGTGGCTTCCAAAGGTGGAGCTGACCGGCCTCTTTGGTACGGGGATTGCAGTTGAAATATGATGACGATCACTGAAAGAGAAGAAAGGACAAATAATTTAATAAAAAGGTTCCGATACCACAACACACAAGGAATTCATTTTATTGATGTGCTCCAATATATATTAAACCACACCAGGATGCAGTCAGGCTACATAAACAGTAAATAATGTGCGAGTGATTTTTTTATTTATTTTTTAAATAACCATGCTAGAGATCCAAAACACGGGTCAACAGTACAGCATGAACCTCCAGTGATCCAACATGCCTCTTTCACAAAGCTCACAACAACAATGCAGCTTATCACAGTTCTCAGATGAATTTGTGGTTATAGCTGACCAAACGTGGCAATCTGTAACACTGCTTGCTTTTTTTCTGTATACAACACCTCTTGGGCTAAAGCTTTGTGGCAGAGACTCGAGCAAACTTTTATACTAGGCTGTAAGGCCTAGCCATTGCCCGGCACATTGTCACTTAAAGCGGAAATTCCAGGCTTTTTTTTGTTTAGTCACCAGCTACAAAAAAAGTGTAGCTGCTGCTGACTTTTAATAAACGGACACAGCACCGCTCCTCTCCTCTTCTCCGGGCCTCCATTGAAACTGTGGGTACCCGGCTGTGACAGCTTGTGGCTTCATGGCCGGGCATGCACTGCGCGCGTGCAAGTCGTGCTGCGCTCTCCCATGGACAGGCATGCGACTGGTCACATGTCCCAGAAGATTGCAGAGAGGGAGGGGCCGCCATGGGGCAGAGGAGGAGTCTCCTAAGCAGCCCGTAAGCAGACCCAAATGTGGCATGTAAATGGGGCTAGGAGTGCTTAAAGTGGAAGTTCCACTTTTGGGTGGAACTCTGCTTTAAAAGAGAACAAACACTCATATTCAACTATCTGATCATCGCATCAGTCAATGGCCACCTCTAAGACCAAGAACTGAGCGATCAAATACCACTAATGCACTGCTGTGTACCACAGGAGAAGTAGGGCCAAGAGAGCATTGGCCGTCTTCAACTTAAATTATTTGCTCTCCACGGTTTTGGGATCATTCACTTTGTGTTCCCTTTCAGTCCACTGCACAAAAGGTATAGGTTTAGAGAGTGTACCCTGATGTTCCTTCTTCCCGCCTAGGGTGACTTTTCCCCCCCAGAGAGCACCCAACCCAGTACTTGATGGTTGGCTTTGGTGGACCGTGGGGAGAGGGGAGAGGGATCTTCAGGACCAACTAGGTGGCCAGATTGCTCTGCCCCTCTCTGGAGCCTTGCAGCACCATCAATCAGGTTAGAGACCCAGTCTCTTAAGGAATATTATTTGACAAACCCAGTGCAACTTTGTGTTTAACGATCACTTTTTTTTGTTGCACTTTGGAGTTTCCGTGTTCCGTTTGTACACAGCCATGTATGTATGCAATATATTTTTAAAGATGCTGTTGACTTGAAATGTTCACATTTCGGTAACAACCCATGCAATCCATACATACAAAGAAAACAAATACGTTCAGAAATTACAGTGCCTTGCGAAAGTATTCGGCCCCCTTGAACTTTGCAACCTTTTGCCACATTTCAGGCTTCAAACATAAAGATATAAAACTGTAATTTTTTTTGAAGAAACAACAAGTGGGACACAATCATGAAGTGGAACGAAATTTATTGGATATTTCAAACTTTTTTAACAAATAAAAAACTGAAAAATTGGGCGTGCAAAATTATTCAGCCCCTTTACTTTCAGTGCAGCAAACTCTCTCCAGAAGTTCAGTGAGGATCTCTGAATGATCCAATGTTGACCTAAATGACTAATGATGATAAATAGAATCACAAGGAAACACCAGGCAGGTCCGAGATACTGTTGTGGAGAAGTTTAAAGCCGGATTTGGATACAAAAAGATTTCCCAAGCTTTAAACATCCCAAGGAGCACTGTGCAAGCGATAATATTGAAATAGGAGTATCAGACCACTGCAAATCTACGAAGACCTGGCCGTCCCTCTAAACTTTCAGCTCATACAAGGAGAAGACTGATCAGAGATGCAGCCAAGAGGCCCATGATCACTCTGGATGAACTGCAGAGATCTACAGCTGAGGTGGGAGACTCTGTCCATAGGACAACAATCAGTCGTATACTGCACAAATCTGGCCTTTATGGAAGAGTGGCAAGAAGAAAGCCATTTCTTAAAATATCCATAAAAAGTGTTGTTTAAAGTTTGCCACAAGCCACCTGGGAGACACACCAAACATGTGGAAGAAGGTGCTCTGGTCAGATGAAACCAAAATCAAACTTTTTGGCAACAATGCAAACGTTATGTTTGGCGTAAAAGCAACACAGCTCATCACCCTGAACACACCATCCCCACTGTCAAACATGGTGGTGGCAGCATCATGGTTTGGGCCTGCTTTTCTTAGCAGGGACAGGGAAGATGGTTAAAATTGATGGGAAGATGGATGGAGCCAAATACAGGACCATTCTGGAAGAAAACCTGATGGAGTCTGCAAAAGACCTGAGACTGGGACGGAGATTTGTCTTCCAACAAGACAATGATCCAAAACATAAAGCAAAATCTACAATGGAATGGTTCACAAATAAACATATCCAGGTGTTAGAATGGCCAAGTCAAAGTCCAGACCTGAATCCAATCGAGAATCTGTGGAAAGAACTGAAAACTGCTGTTCACAAACGCTCTCCATCCAACTCACTGAGCTCGAGCTGTTTTGCAAGGAGGAATGGGCAAAAATTTCAGTCTCTCGATGTGCAAAACTGATAGAGACATACCCCAAGCGACTTACAGCTGTAATCGCAGCAAAAGGTGGCGCTACAAAGTATTAACTTAAGGGGCTGAATAATTTTGCACGCCCAATTTTTCAGTTTTTTATTTGTTAAAAAAGTTTGAAATATCCAATAAATTTCGTTCCACTTCATGATTGTGTCCCACTTGTTGATTCTTCAAAAAAAAAAAAAAAAATTGTTTTACATCTTTAAGTTTGAAGCCTGAAATGTGGCAAAAGGTTGCAAAGTTCAAGGGGGCCGAATACTTTCACAGGGCACTGTACATACAATTTTTTTTAATTTGCCAAATTAAAAAATATTTTTTTACAGAATGACACGCAATCAATGAGATATAATGAGATATAATGGTGGTTTAAATCAACTACAAGGAGATCGTATTGAAATTGCTTAGACTGAGCCTAGCAGAAAAGTGCAGTTGCCTACAAATAAAATGTTGTATGTCGACCCCCTTCCCCCCTCTTTTTGATCTAATTGTTCAATAAACTGCAACAAAGCTGTAAATTTATTGACCAATTTCGATGTCAAAAACAGACTGATTTCTGATAGTCAACCAAACTCAAGGGTAGTAGACTGCTTAGCCTCTGATGAATTGGATCGATTTTCTGTGAATGGAAAATAGTTTAAATAGACTAAAAATAGCCATGCGTATGGCCATTTTCACAAATTATGAGTCCAGACTTCAACTATTGCATGCTTGTTCTGGAGCTGAGACATGAAAGCTCAGGGAAAACTGGGCGCAGATGAGCTGCCCCAACTACATCTAGCATTCAACAAACGTTCTACGCAGTGGACTACATTGCAGCTGGTCAAGTACAATCAATCTTGATTGCCTGGAGGATTGCCAAACCTACAACTAAACAATGTGGCATGAGAGCACATTCCTGCCAAAACCTGTGCTTCGTTTTGCATTATCTCAATCTTTCCTTTTTTGGCAAAGCCATGACATCATTGCAGCACAAACTATTAATGGCCATGTTTAAGTTGGCTTGCAGCCATCAGAAAACTCTTAAGTGTTGCCTACTATGCCGAACCATGTAAATTCTGCAATGAGAATGACAGTCACTTCACGCCTTTAGTTTGGCAGCATTTAACATAAAAAATAAGACGATTAAGTGCTTGCTGAAGAGTGACAGTGTAGTCAGCCTGACAACACGCCTCAGTGTTGACAAAAAGATGGCATATGGACTTGTCCCACATTGATGTCTGTAGAGTCTGCTTGCCTTACCCGTCGGCAAAGCTTTTCAATGACCAGTACCAATATTAGAATTATGTCAAGACAATAAAAAACGTTTACACCATCACAAAACAATGTGTCTGGGGATGCGTGCCAAATCTCACTACACATGCACTCCGCTACAGAAACCTGAAGATGTGGATAATATATATAATATATTATATTAGAGAGAGAGAGAGAGAGAGAGAGAGAGAGAGAGAGAGAGACTACTTGCCGACCAGCCACCGTCATTCTACGGCAGCAGGTCGGCTCTCCTGGGCGAGAGCCCGTAGCTATACGGCGGCTCTTTGAGCGGCCACTAGGGGCGCGTGCGCGTCGCGCTTGCCCCCGACTCCCGTGCGTGTGCCCGGCGGGCTCGATCGCCGCCGGGCACCCGCCATTGCTCGTTACAGAGCAGGGAGCTGTGTGTGTAAACACACATCTCCCGGTCCTGTCAGGGAGAGAAATGCTGATCTTCTGTTCATACAATGTATGAACAGAGGATCAGTGTTTCCCCTAGTGAGGCCACCCCCCCCCCCCCACAGTAAGAACACACCCAGGGACATACTTAACCCCTTCACTGCCAGTGGCATTTTTATAGTAATCCAATGCATTTTTATAGCACTGATCGCTATAAAAATGCCAATGGTCCCAAAAATGTGTCAAAAGTGTCCGCCATAATGTCGCAGTACCGAAAAAAAAAATATCGCTGATCGCCGCCATTACTAGTAAAAAAAATATATTAATAAAAATGCCATAAAAATACCCCCCATTTTGTAAACGCTATAACTTTTGCGCAAACCAATCAATAAACGCTTATTGCGATTTTTTTTTGCGAAAATATGTAGAAGAATACGTAACGGCTAAACTGATGAAAAAAAATGTTTTTTATATATTTTTTGGGGATATTTATTACAGCAAAAAGTAAAAAATATTCATTTTTTTCAAAATTGTCTCTATTTTGTTTATAGCGCAAAAAATAAAAACCGCAGAGGTGATCAAAATACCACCAAAAGAAAGCTCTATTTGTGGGAAAAAAAGACGCCATTTGTTTGGGAGCCACGTCGCACGACCGCGCAATTGTCAGTTAAAGCGGCGCAGTGCTGAATCGCAAAAAGTGCTCTGGTCTTTGGGCAGCAATAAGGTCCGGGGGGTTAAGTGGTTAAAAAAAAAACAGCTGATCACCCAATACTCATCCATCTGACCAATAAGCCATGCTCTAAGAAAGATTTGAGGTTTGGAAGAGTCAGACGCAGTCCGGGGTCCAAGTGAATGCTGATATCTTAACACTGCAAAAAAGAGAATTATATAAATATAAAAAACATACATCTAGGCCCATGAAATCTTTGCTTCTTATAAATGTTGAGGAGGTAGAACATAATCTCGATCTTTATCAAACAGAAAATCCCAGTTCACAACTAGAGCAACTTCAAAAAGTTGCACGATTTCAAGTGCGACTTTACACTCTCTGGCACTTAAATCAAATAGGGCAGGAACCTTTTTAAAGCCAGCTGCAAATTTAAGTCGCATAGACTTGAATGGGTGTCATTGAAATAAACTGGTTGTGACTGTGTCAAAGTCACAATGAGGAGTCACACTAGTGTGAACAGATACTTAAGACCCCTTTACACTGGGGCAGGGGGGGGGGAATGTTAGCGGTAAAGGGGGTGACTAGTTTCAGCAGTGCAATTTGGCCGTTAGCGAGGCGCTTTTAAATCCCCCGGACATGAGCCAATGTTCTTTGAACCAGCAACTATCAAGTTTGCACTTCACAGTATTTGTAGCCGAACTTAATTTGTTGGGGGGAGCCTGAACTTTTGTTTAACCAGGTAATATCCGGCCTATTGTCAAATGACGGCCGGGTGGAACCTTTGTCATTCCAATTGACGTCATATGACGTCTCTAGGAACAAACTGCGCTGTCGCACGATCTAGCACCGGCTGTGTGGACCAAACACAGACAATGGCAGATCATTGTACTAAGCTGTAGCCAATACCATGTTATCGCTGGGACCTAATCACAGCAGATCATATGATAATTGTAAACAATGGATGGCTTCCTTTCAATGCCATTCATTGTGTTGATGTCGGATTAGCCACAGATCACATGGTACAGACAGGGCCAATCAAAGCCCATCTGTAAAATTTCATTAGCTGTAGCCAATCACAGCTAATCACATCCATACACACTTTATGTTTACTGAATGAAACTGACTCATTGTTGCTCTTAACAGTGAAATCCACTGTTCTCGGAACTTCTATTGTATTCCTGACATTAGATTTGACGCCAGGAGTTTGCTGTTCTAAATGCCAACATGTCAACTGCAGACATTTAAAAAAATCGTTTAAACCGTCAGATTAGACCTATAAGCCCCGATATCCTATAGCCATTACACGACTTGGCTCAGCCTCCAAATTGCTTGCCTTAAACCGTGTATGAGAGAACAGGTACACTTTAATACAAAACAGTTATAGCCACAATTGAGTTATTCCCTCCAGTTTAGGACTACAATCTTACCAAGGCATTTCCAGGCTGATGGCATTCATATGGAACTGATAAAATGTTCCGAAGCATTTATTAGGAGTGTTAGAAAGACAGATTAAGAAGTTATACATAAGACATTCATGAACGCCCTGTGCTATGAGTCAGCGACCAATGAAAGATATATGAAAGTCTGCAATGTTAACTCCAAAAACAGCAATTAAGAGAGACCTGAAACCAATTACTCTGCAAGAATAATCACCAAGAATTTTAAATAAATGCATATTCCATACAGCTTTACATAAATAAAAGTGCCAAAGTATTTTATTTGAAGGCATTCCTTTAAGTATTAGTAAGAATGCATGGTACTTCTGTCTAATACCATGTGTGTATCTGTACGTTTTAGGAGTAGTGTGTTGAAAAAAAGATAAAAAAGGAAGATGATCTACGTGCTGTATCGTTGATACCAGTATCTTTGGTTTATGGCAAAACAAAACTCAATTGGTAACACATATAAATTTAACTAAAACGAATAAAGGGGGACTTTAGATAAGGCATATGATAGAACTACCACAGGCCTCCATCCCTGTAAATGGATAGAAGGGGGGGGGGGGGTTGGGACTTAAATGAGATGCGTTTTTAGCAGTATGCGATTAAATATAATATGGAATATAAAAAAAATTTCCATAATGGCCAGGCTCAAAAGTTACCAACCAAAAAAAGCACTAAACCAAATTAATCTGTCTAGCTGTATACATTAAAAACAGAGTTTAGTTGCATGTATTTGCAAATACCTGTGTGAGCTGCAGGCCCCGTCAAGGCACTCCGTGTACTGCATTCCTAACTATGAATTTTAAAGTCTCCTAAATAGGAGCCCAGGAGTGCTAATCAATAGATAGGGGGCAGGTGATCACCTAACCATGCCCCTACCTATAGTTGGTCTCGCAAAAGAGAGCACTGGAAAAACAAAAGAAATGCAAGAGTGGAACCAACATGCCTACCAAACCAAAATACCACCAACTAAAGGCGAACCACATCAACCCGGGTCAGTTAGTCAAAAAATGACAATGCAAAATTAACTGTCGGTGGTAGATCTGTGGAGGCACTTTATTCCACTCCTGAAACGCATCTCCATCCCTGGATAGTGTTAAAAAAAAGGGGGGATAGGGTTTTTCCAGTGCTCTTTTGCTAGACCAACTATAGGTAGGGGCATGGTTAGTTGATCACCTGCCCCCTATCCATTGATTAGCACTCCTGTGCTCCTATTTAGGAGACTTTAAAGTTCATAGTTCGGACTGCAGTACACCGGAGTGCCTTGACGGGGCCCTGCAGCTCACACAGGTACAAAACACAACAATGTTATAGGCGTGAATGATCTACAACTCAATGTAGAAATTGACTTAAATAATGGCGGGATATAGATGGCACCTTACTTTTGGAAGAGCAGACGAAAGTTGTCAAGGTAAGCTGCAGAGACCATGACAACATCTCTTTAAATCGGAGCGCCCCCTTACTAGAGATGCCGGAGTCTGCACCTGACGTCAACTGAAAAATAGGTTTTGGCGAGGACATTGCTGGATCCCTGGGCAGGGCCAGTGTCCTTATATTAAAAGCCAGCAGCTACAATATTTTTTTTTTTGGGACAGCCTGGAACTCCTCTTTAACCAGTTCCTACCCAGCCTATTGTCAAATGACATCCGTGTGGAACCTTCGTCATTCCAGTAGACGCCATATGACATCCTTCAGGAACTGCAGCACTGTGGCACGATCAGTCATCGGCTGTGTAAACAAAACACAGCCAATGTCGGATCATTGTACCAGGCTGCTGCCTGTACCATGTGATCACTGTGACCAATCACAGCAGATCACATGACAATTATAAACAACGGATTACTTCCTTTCATGCCATTCATTGTGTACCATTGTGTGATCTGTGATTGGCCAGTGATCACATGGTACAGACAGGGCCAATAACAGCTCATTTATAACATGTGATTAGCTGTGGCCAATCACAGCTAATCACAAATACACACTGAATAAATCAGTTTCATTCAATAAAAATGGTTACTTATACAGTGAAAATCGCCTGTATTAAACATGCATAAAATGTAAAAAATAAATAAAAACCTACTCAGTAGTACAATGTTTCTATGTTAACACTGTATTGCTCTGGTCGCAGTGTGTTAAAAAAAATGTATTAAAAAAAAGAGAATAAAAGAATACATATTTTTTTTTTACATACTGTCACCAGTGTTGACAACTACCGCCACACCAGTTATACGACGACGATGTACTGCACTGGTAACACTATGTATTTTTTTTTTTTATCTAGATTTCCCAAAATAGTGGCAAAAAAAAGGTACAAACTTAAAAACCTTGCCATGCCTCATACTAAATACCTTGGACTGTCTACATTCCGAAAAATGGGTCATTTGGGGGGGGGGGGGGGGGGCATTTGTACTGTCCTGACATTTTTGGGCCTCAAGAAAATGATAGGCCATCAGTACATCGGGATTGATACATTTTCAGATATATAGAATAGTTTCATACAGACTATATAATGTACACAGATTTGGGTTCTTTCCACCAAATGTAGCAGAATAGAGTTTGGCCTCAATTTATAAAGAAGGATTATTTAGTTGCATAACTTAATAACAGAAATAAAGATAAACTTGCTTTAAAAAAAAAAAAAAAGGCCTTTAATTTATTTGGCAAAAAAAAAAACCCAGAGGCAATTAAATACCACCAAAAAAAAAAGTACAGTGTTGTATAACCGTGCAATAGCGCTGAAAGCTGCAATTTGACCTGGGCAGCAAGGGGGTGCCCGATATTGAAGTTGTTAAAAAGACCCCGTCACCCAATTTTTTTTAACAATCTCCCCATAAGATCATATATGCAGTTAAAAGCAAAATAATTTTTTTTGTATTATTTTTCTAAACTCCAGCTATGTACTATGTATGTAATGGAAAAGAGTACTGCTCCAAGCTATGACTAAGCATCTATCCATAATGTGAAACATGTTAGCTTTTTTGTCCCCTATGTCCACTTTCTACCATTGATTGCAGTGTTGCATGAATTTTTGGATTTTATACAGCTTTGAATTTTATCCTTTGTTCATTTTGTTTCAATAATTTGCCTATCGGAGTACGGGAGTCTAGGAACATTTCTTTTTTCTACTATGTATGTACCCGTGTTGCAGAAAAACAAAAGCGGTTGCACTTCTCAGATTTATAAACTTGCTTTCAATTGTATATTTAACGGACCAAAAGAAAGCAAATAAGAGGTGGTCATTGTTAGGATTTATATACACCTTAACCCTGTGGCAAATCTGGAAAATAGCTACTGCAAAAAAAAAAAAAAGCAAAAATAAGGAAATGAGCATGGCAAGAGCTAAATTCAACAAGACAGCTTAATGAGCGCCCTTTTTAGGTCATGAAAAGTATTCTTCACAAAGTGTGCAGCAGACGAAAATGACATGATTAAGCGATGCCTTGACCCATGTCATGAAGTCTCAGCCAAAGAATTCGCATTGCTGTGTAATAATCTAATATGTCGGGAATCACTTTTCTCCCGCGAAGATAAATGGTTCCATGCTGGACATCAAGAGCAGAAAAGAGAAAGACTTGGCAAAAATACATATAGAGTTTTCGTACACAACAAATCTGTGAAAAGGCTGGATATTGTTTGAAGCATTCATTGAAAAACGGTTCCCAGAGACACTCCAGAGAACAGAAAATATCTGCAAACCAGAAGGAACAGACATATATTTTCCTTGGCAGAGGAGAAGTCAAGCGAAAGGGAAGATATCAAAAACGGGCCGAGATAAAGAGATCCTGCACAACCTCTCAATCTGTACGGGACTGATGAAGCCAGAAATAGTTTTTGACGCTGGATTTTTTTTATGAAGTTTGAGAA